>NC_140018.1:10718823-10751323 GCF_964263955.1 Coregonus lavaretus
AAAAAAGTGTGAATATATGTTATATTTGAGATTCTTCAAATAGCCACCCTATGCCTTGATGACAGCTTTGCACACTGTTGGCATTCTCTCAACCAGCTTCATGAGGTAGTCACCTGGAATGCATTTCAATTAACAGGTGTGCCTTCTTAAAAGTCAATTTTTGGAATTTCTTTCCTCCTTAATGCATTTGAGCCAATCAGTTGTGTTGTGGTAGGGGGGTATACAGAAGATAGCCCTATTTGGTAAAAGACCAAATCCGTATTATGGCAAGAACAGCTCAAATAAGCAAAGAGAAATGACAGTCCATCATTACTTTAAGACATGAAGGCCAGTCAATACGGAAAATGTCAAGAACTTTGAAAGTTTCTTCAAGTGCAGTCGCAAAAACCATCAAGCGCTATGATGAAACTGGTTCTCATGAGGACCGCCACAGGAATGGAAGACCCAGAGTTACCTCTGCTGCAGAGGATAAGTTCATTTGAGTTACCAGACTCAGAAATTGCAGCCCAAATATATGCTTCTAAGAGTTCAAGTAACAGACACATCTCAACATCAACTGTTCAGAGGAGACTGTGTGAATCAGGCCTTCATGGTCGAATTGTTGCAAAGAAACCACTACTAAAGGACACCAATAAGAAGAAGAGACTTGCTTGTGCCAAGAAACACAAGCAATGGACATTAGACCGGTCAACATTTGAGATTTTTGGTTCCAACCGCCATGTCTTTGTGAGACGCGTGTGGGTGAACGGATGATCTCCACATGTGTAGTTCCCTCCGTAAAGCATGGAGGAGGAGGTGTTATGGTGACACTGTGATTTATTTAGAATTCAAGGCACACTTAACCAGCATGGCTACCACAGCATTCTGTAGCGATACGCCATCCCATCTGGTTTGGGCTAAGTGGAACTATCATTTGTTTTTCAACAGGACAATGACCCAACACACCTCCAGGCTGTGTAAGGGCTATTTTACCAAGAAGGAGAGTGATGGAGTGCTGCATCAGATGACCTGGCCTCCACAATCCCCCGACCTCAACCCAGTTGAGATGGTTCGTTATGAGTCGGACGGCAGAGTGAAGGAAAAGCAGCCAACAAGTGCTCAGCATATGTGGGAACTCCTTCAAGACTAAACATTCCAGGTGAAGCTGGTTGAGAAAATGCCAAGAGTGTGCAAAGCTGTCATCAAGACAAAGGGTGGCTATTTGAAGAATCTCAAATATAAAATATATTTTGATTTGTTTAACACATGATTCCATATGTGTTATTTCATAGTTTTGATGTCTTCACTATTATTCTACAATGTAAAAAATTGTAAAAATAAGGAAAAACCCTTGAATGAGTAGGTGTGTCCAAACATTTGACTGGTACTACATATAAACTCAGCAAAAAAAGAAATGTCCCTTTTTCAGGACCCTGTCTTTCAAAGATAATTTGTAAAAATCCAAATAACTTCACAGATCTTCATTGTAAAGTGTTTAAACACTGTTTCCCATGCGTATTCAATGAACCATAAACAATTAATGAACATGAACCTGTGGAACGGTTGTTAAGACACTAACAGCTTGCAGACGGTAGGCAATTAAGGTCACAGTTTTGAAAACTTAGGACACTAAAGACGCCTTTCTACTGACTCTGAAAAAAACAAAAGAAAGATGCCCAGGGTCCCTGCTCATCTGCGTGAACGTGCCTTAGGCATGCTGCAAGGAGGGAGGAGGACTGCAGATGTGGCCAGGGCAATAAATTGCAATGTCCGTACTGTGAGACGCCTAAGACAGTGCTACAGGGAGACAGGATGGACAGCTGATCGTCCTCGCAGTGGCAGACCACGTGTAACAACACCTGCACAGGATCGGTACATCCGAACATCACACCTGCGGGACAGGTACAGGATGGCAACAACAACTGCCTGAGTTACACCAGGAACGCACAATCCCTCCATCAGTGCTCAGACTGTCCGCAATAGCCTGAGAGAGGATGGACTGAGGGCTTGTAGGCCTGTTGTAAGGCAGGTCCTCACCAGACATCACCGGCAACAACGTCGCCTATGGGCACAAACACACCGTCGCTGGACCAGACAGGACTGGCAAAAAGTGCTCTTCACTGATGAGTCACGGTTTTGTCTCACCTGGGGTGATGGTCGGATTCGCGTTCATCGTCGAAGGAATGAGTGTTACACCGAGGCCTGTACTCTGGAGCGGGATCGATTTGGTGGTGGACGGTCCGTCATGGTCTTGGGCGGTGTGTCACAGCATCGTCGGACTGAGCTTGTTGTCATTGCAGGCAATCTCAATGCTGTACATTACAGGGAAGAAATCCTCCTCCTTCATGTGGTACCCTTCCTGTAGGCTCATCCTGACATAACCCTCCAGCATGACAATGCCACCAGCCATACTGCTCGTTCTGTGTGTGATTTCCTGCAAGACAGGAATGTCTGTGTTCTGCCATGGCCAGCGAAGAGCCCGGATCTCAGGGTGAGGGCTAGGGCCATTCCCCCCAGAATTGTCTGGGAACTTGCAGGTGCCTTGGTGGAAGAGTGGGGTAACATCTCACAGCAAGAACTGGCAAATCTGGTGCAGTCCATGAGGAGGAGATGCACTGCAGTACGTAATGCAGCTGGTGGCCACACCAGATACTGACTGTTATGTTTGATTTTGACCCCCCCTTTGTTCAGGGACACATTATTCCATTTCAGTTAGTCACATGTCTGTGGAACTTGTTCAGTTTATCTCAGTTGTTGAATCTTGTTATGTTCATACAAATATTTACACGTTAAGTTTGCTGAAAATAAACGCAGTTGACAGTAGGAGGACATTTCTTTTTTTGCTGAGTTTATATACATTGGGGGAAAAAAGTATTTAGTCAGCCACCAATTGTGCAAGTTCTCCCACTTAAAAAGATGAGAGAGGCCTGTAATTTTCATCATAGGTACACGTCAACTATGACAGACAAAATTAGGAAAAAAAATCCAGAAAATCACATTGTAGGATTTTTAATTAATTTATTTGCAAATTATGGTGGAAAATAAGTATTTGGTCAATAACAAAAGTTTCTCAATACTTTGTTATATACCCTTTGTTGACAATGACACAGGTCAAACGTTTTCTGTAAGTCTTCACAAGGTTTTCACACACTGTTGCTGGTATTTTGGCCCATTCCTCCATGCAGATCTCCTCTAGAGCAGTGATGTTTTGGGGCTGTCGCTGGGCAACACGGACTTTCAACTCCCTCCAAAGATTTTCTATGGGGTTGAGATCTGGAGACTGGATAGGCCACTCCAGGACCTTGAAATGCTTCTTACGAAGCCACTCCTTCGTTGCCCGGGCGGTGTGTTTGGGATCATTGTCATGCTGAAAGACCCAGCCACGTTTCATCTTCAATGCCCTTGCTGATGGAAGGAGGTTTTCACTCAAAATCTCACGATACATGGCCCCATTCATTCTTTCCTTTACACGGATCAGTCGTCCTGGTCCTTTTGCAGAAAAACAGCCCCAAAGCATGATGTTTCCACCCCCATGCTTCACAGTAGGTATGGTGTTCTTTGGATGCAACTCAGCATTCTTTGTCCTCCAAACACGACGAGTTGAGTTTTTACCAAAAAGTTCTATTTTGGTTTCATCTGACCATATGACATTCTCCCAATCCTCTTCTGGATCATCCAAATGCACTCTAGCAAACTTCAGACGGGCCTGGACATATACTGGCTTAAGCAGTGGGACACGTCTGGCACTGCAGGATTTGGGTTCCTGGCGGCGTAGTGTGTTACTGATGGTAGGCTTTGTTACTTTGGTCCCAGCTCTCTGCAGGTCATTCACTAGGTCCCCCCGTGTGGTTCTGGGATTTTTGCTCACCGTTCTTGTGATCATTTTGACCCCACGGGCTGAGATCTTGCGTGGAGCCCCAGATCGAGGGAGATTATCAGTGGTCTTGTATGTCTTCCATTTCCTAATAATTGCTCCCACAGTTGATTTCTTCAAACCAAGCTGCTTACCTATTGCAGATTCAGTCTTCCCAGCCTGGTGCAGGTCTACAATTTTGTTTCTGGTGTCCTTTGACAGCTCTTTGGTCTTGGCCATAGTGGAGTTTGGAGTGTGACTGTTTGAGGTTGTGGACAGGTGTCTTTTATACTAATAACAAGTTCAAACAGGTGCCATTAATACAGGTAACGAGTGGAGGACAGAGGAGCCTCTTAAAGAAGAAGTTACAGGTCTGTGAGAGCCAGAAATCTTGCTTGTTTGTAGGTGACCAAATACTTATTTTCCACCATAATTTGCAAATAAATAAATAAAAAATCCTACAATGTGATTTTCTGGATTTTTTTTCTCTCAATTTGTCTGTCATAGTTGACGTGTACCTATGATGAAAATTACAGGCCTCTCTCATCTTTTTAAGTGGGAGAACTTGCACAATTGGTGGCTGACTAAATACTTTTTTCCCCCACTGTATATATAGATAGATAGATAGATAGATAGAAGATAGATAGATAGATAGATAGATAGATAGATAGATAGATAGATAGATAGATAGATAGATAGATAGATAGATAGATAGATAGATAGATAGATAGATAGATAGATAGATAGATAGATAGATAGATAGATAGATAGATAGATAGATAGATAGATAGATAGATAGATAGATAGATAGATAGATAGATAGATAGATAGATAGATAGATAGATAGATAGATAGATAGATAGATAGATAGATAGATAGATAGATAGATAGATAGATAGATAGATACAACATTATCTGGTCTGATGAAACCAACATTTAACTCTTTGGCCTGAATGCCAAGCATCACGTCTGGAGGAAACCTGGCACCATCCCTGCGGTGAAGCATGGTCGTTGCAGCATCATGCTGTGGGGATGTTTTGCAGCGGCAGGGACTGGGAGACTAGTCAGGATCGAGGCAAAGATGAACGGAGCAAAGTACTGAGAGATACTTAATGAAAACCTGCTCCAAAGCGATCAGGACCTCAGACTGGGGTGAAGGTTCACCTTCCAACAGGACAATGACCCTAAGTACACAGCCAAGACAACGCAGGAGTCTCTGAATGTCCTTGAGTGGCCCAGCCAGAGCCTGGACTTGAACCAGATTGAACATCTCTGGAGAGACCTGAAAATAGCTGTGCCTCAACGCTCCCCATCCGACCTGACAGAGCTTGAGAGGATCTGCAGAGAAGAATGGGAGAAACTCCCCAAATACAGGTGTGCCAAGCTTGTAGCGTCATACCCAAGAAGACTCAAGGCTGTAATCACTGCCAAAGGTGCTTCAACAAAGTACTGAGTAAAGGGTCTGAATACTTATGTAAGTGTGATATTTCCGTTTTTTTATTTTTTTTATTAGCAAAAATGTCTAAAAACCTGTTTTTGCTTTGTCATTATGGGGTATTGTGTGTAGATTGATGAGGTTGAAAAAACAATTTAATTAATTTTAGAATAAGGCTGTAACCTAACAAAATGTGGAAAAAGTCAAGGGGTCTGAATACTTTCCGAAAGCACAGTATATGTTTTTTAAACGTAAAATCCATATCAATCCAAATGTATGTATATGCAGGAACACATTCTATTGGAGAACCATCTAATGTGTGAACATGTAGTTCAGCTGAAACAGTCTTACGAGAGTTTAAGAACAACATGTATTTCGTTTTGCACGTATTAAGCACAAGTTTAGTTTTTACACAGCCAGATCAAAAGTCGGGGCAATAGCATACATCATTCTTTACAGATTGACCAATGGTGTTTATATAAATAGTGAAGAGAACAGGTCCAAAAATCAACCCGTGTGGTACACCTTTATATACTTCAATAAATTCTGACTTAATCCCATCCATCACGATGGCCTAAGTTCTGTCACTAATATAATCATGACACCAAGAACAGGCGTCAGAGCTCAGGTCTATCGAGGATAACTTATTCAATAAAATAACATGATCAACAGTATCAAAAGCTTTTGACAGGTTCATAAACAAAGCAGCACATTTCATTGTAGTGTCTAAAGCATTGACAAGATTAATAACAACTGAAGTGGTTGCTGTAATAGTGCTATACCCAGGCCTAAACCCTGATTGGTTTACATTCAAAATAAATTTCTCAGATAAAAAAGAGCAAAGTTCATTTACCAAGGATTCAAGAATCTTTGCTAGACAAGTAAGACTTGAAATGGGTCGATAATTATTAAGCTCACTACTATCCCCGCGCTGCACACTTAAGCAGACCAGGATCCAATTGGTCGGTCTCTGTGGATTTCTCGGTGTCTATTGCTACCAAAGCATCCAGGACTTATTTTTCTGTAAATAGCCTAAAAGAAAAGCTTTGCCTTTAATTTCTCTGATCATTCAGCCAGTTTCCGCTATCAGCATCCAGCCCAATATCATTGTGAATAGGCTTAGAAGTTCTTTCAAAGAAATAGCTACAGTGAGGGAAAAAAGTATTTGATCCCCTGCTGATTTTGTACGTTTGCCCACTGACAAAGAAATTATCAGTCTATAATCTTAATGGTAGGTTTATTTGAACAGTGAGAGACAGAATAACAACAACAAAATCCAGAAAAATGCATGTAAAAAATGTTATAAATTGATTTGCATTTTAATGAGGGAAATAAGTATTTGATCCCTCTGCAAAACATGACTTAGTACTTGGTGGCAAAACCCTTGTTGGCAATCACAGAGGTCAGACGTTTCTTGTTGTTGGCCACCATGTTTGCACACATCTCAGGAGGGATTTTGTCCCACTCCTCTTTGCAGATCTTCTCCAAGTCATTAAGGTTTCGAGGCTGACGTTTGGCAACTCGAACCTTCAGCTCCCTCCACAGATTTTCTATGGGATTAAGGTCTGGAGACTGGCTAGGCCACTCCAGGACCTTAATGTGCTTCTTCTTGAGCCACTCCTTTGTTGCCTTGGCCGTGTGTTTTGGGTCATTGTCATGCTGGAATACCCATCCACGACCCATTTTCAATGCCCTGGCTGAGGGAAGGAGATTCTCACCCAAGGTTTGACGGTACATGGTCCCGTCCATCGTCCCTTTGATGCGGTGAAGTTGTCCTGCCCCTTAGCAGAAAAACACCCACAAAGCATAATGTTTCCACCTCTATGTTTGACGGTGGGGATGGTGTTCTTGGGGTTATAGGCAGCATTCCTCCTCCTCCAAACACGCCGAGTTGAGTTGATGCCAAAGAGCTCGATTTTGGTCTCATCTGACCACAACACTTTCACCCAGTTCTCCTCTGAATCATTCAGATGTTCATTGGCAAACTTCAGACGGCCCTGTATATGTGCTTTCTTGAGCAGGGGGACCTTGCGGGCGCTGCAGGATTTCAGTCCTTCACGGCGTAGTGTGTTACCAATTGTTTTCTTGGTGACTATGGTCCCAGCTGCCTTGAGATCATTGACAAGATCCTCCTGTGTAGTTCTGGGCTGATTCCTCACCATTCTCATGATCATTGCAACTCCACGAGGTGAGATCTTGCATGGAGCCCCAGGCCGAGGGAGATTGACAGTTATTTTGTGTTTCTTCCATTTGCGAATAATCGCACCAACTGTTGTCACCTTCTCACCAAGCTGCTTGGCGATGGTCTTGTAGCCCATTCCAGCCTTGTGTAGGTCTACAATCTTGTCCCTGACATCCTTGGAGAGCTCTTTGGTCTTGGCCATGGTGGAGAGTTTGGAATCTGATTGATTGATTGCTTCTGTGGACAGGTGTATTTTATACAGGTAACAAACTGAGATTAGGAGCACTCCCTTTAAGAGTGTGCTCCTAATCTCAGCTCGTTACCTGTATAAAAGACACCTGCGAGCCAGAAATCTTTCTTATTGAGAGGGGGTCAAATACTTATTTCCCTCATTAAAATGCAAATCAATTTATAACATTTTTGACGTGTTTTTCTGGATTTGTTTTATTGTTATTCTGTCTCTCACTGTTCAAATAAACCTACCATTAAAATTATAGACTGATAATTTCTTTGTCAGTGGGTAAACGTACAAAATCAGCAGGGGATCAAATACTTTTTTCCCTCACTGTATCTGAAATAACATGGTGATTAAATGCATCAGTGAAGGCTTTTTTTTCCATAATGAGGCCAGTGTCTGAATTAATTTGTTGTGGCAGAGAGGAGGAAGTAGAACCCTTCAGGGATTTGACAGTTTTCCAGAATTTAGCCAGGTTCCCATTACAATCTGAAAGAGTGGTTACATAATACTCAGATTTAGCCTTTCTGATTTGTTTTACACAATGATTCCTCAATTGCTTAAAAGCTTGCCAGTCCGGGCCTAAGCCTGTGTTCCTGGCCTTGACCCAAGCGTCATCTCTTCTATGAATTACCTCTGATAATTCTGGAGTGTACCAGGCATTCGATCTACCTTTAACTCGTAATTTTTTGAAGGGAGCATGATTATCCACAATAGTATTGAATACATTTGCAAAGAGGCTCAAAGCTAAACAGGTTCAGGGATAGCTGAAATACAATCAAGGTCACTAAAATAAAGATCATGTAAAAAAAAAGAAGAAAAAAAAAAAAAGAAAAGCCTGTTCACTGAAGTTTTTAAATTCCTCTCTGTGAGGCTTCGATTTCTGTATTCTCAGATCACTAACACAAACAACTGGGCAATGGTCACTAACGTCTTGGGCGAAGATACCAGTAGAAAAATATTTATTTGGTGTATTCGTAAAAATAAGATCATTCAGAGTTGACTTTGAAGGATCTCTAGGGTTGGGCCGTGTAGGGTTAGATTGTCTGAAGCCTGCATTTCCCAATCATAATTTTGGTCACCCAGGAATAACTTCTGATTTAGTAAAAGAAGACAACAAACTAGTTAACTCCTTGAGTACACAAAGGTTAGCCGAGGGAGAACGGTAGACCCCTATAACAGTTATGGATACATACAAAGGCTTAAAGATAGTAGCTATAATTTTTGGGCAAGGGAAATGGATTTCAGTAAAGATAAATTATTAATAATAAAAATGGCCACTCCACCACCTCTACCCTGTCTGTCAGCTCTGAACACATGATAACCCTCAATATTAATGTCAGTCCAGAATGTCCCCAGAGATCCAAGTTTCAGTCAATACCAGATCCGTAATTCGTCTGCATAGCCCAGATCTTGATGTAATTCAATTTAGGAAGTAAGCTCCTAATGTTCAGATGCATGAACTCAAGTCCTTTACAACTTTTAAAGTCACATGGAAACTCAAACTCAAACAAGCTACGTTCAGTAGGCGGTTGCAGGCCCTGTCTGATGGTTGATATTGATATAGTTGGTATGGCTATAAGATTGCATTGAACTGCACCATTTGGTCTATTCCTATTAGTAATAGAGGAAGGAGAAGAAATTGGAATTACTTTTCCAATGTTAGCACCATAGTCAATATGAGGAACTCTCAGAGTAACCAATGATGGAATGTTATAAACGGACTTATATGGGCTTTGGTTGCTATCATGCAACATCCCAAGCCCTCTGTGATTTGAAAACTGAGGGGGTATTCAAGTTTATGGAATTCACATTTGAACTAAAAGCACTGGGTGATCAGACCACAGTGGGCTCTACTTTTGAGCTAACAATTGCAGATCAAAGAGTGGAGTTCAAACGAATGGGTAGAAGATTACAACTGACAACACCCCTGGCAGTATAGACAAGAGTATGACAATAACGCTTAGAGAGGATGGCAGGTATTACCTGAGCAGGGCTTGGTCTGTCTCTGAGTCAATATCTTAATGCAGCCTTAAAATGTGACGAGAGGGTCCAGGCTCCTAGATGGTTTGGGTGGAGTCCATCATCCCTGTAGAGCATCTTTTGTTTCCAAAAAGTGTCGAAATAAATAGGATGGGAAGGGGAGAGGAGAGGTGATTTCACTAGGGAGGGGTCTCGGCAGGGCAGCCCTGGCCAGTCAGTCAGTGCAAGGCAGTGGCACGACGACCAGGCTGAATAGTAGAAAAGGAAAAGGGACCTATCCAGGATACACTGCGTTGTCTCAATTTGCTTACTGTGGATGTCCAGCTCAGACATACAATATATTCTTCAATAAGCTGACAGTTTCCACATTGGAAATTTGGCCAGACAATATTATTCCGGAACTGTGCAAAATAGGTGCAGCTACTACATAGGATGAAACGTTCACCGTAGTCTCTGAAGGTGGTAGTCGCCAATCTGGAAAAAGTCAGTTTTCCCTTTTGGCGGAAAGTGGTAGACGCCATTTTGGGAAATGTTGTTAAAATCCACGGAAATAAAATAGGTTGGCGAGGAATCAGCTAAAATCCACACAGTGTGATAGTTAGTTAGATTGAATCACACAGTTTGTAGGATTACCACAGTTATAGGCAGCAAGCCAGAACCAAACCACAGACTATAAACCAGCCAGCACTAGGACCCACAATAAACACAACCAAGGCACAAAACTGGCCAGCATAACAACGGCAAGGAGAGAGAGGTGACTTACTGAATGCGATTAAAGGTTGGGGCCCAATGTTCCCTCAAACTTGAACGTTGTGAAAATTCTGTGCAACTTCCAGCGTGCGTTTACTGTGAACACTGAGGCTGTACCGCTTTAAATTACAGTTTTAACAGTGGCCAAGTAGGCTACTGTGCCAATATAATCATAATGTAGGCCTACCCAAGTGGCCTACCATCATAAACAAGGGAGAAATTGCATCCCATAACATTTTAACACGGAAATAGCTGTTCTACTGTATGTAGGCCTACATTTGTCACGAGAATTTCTATCTCTAATTAATCCAAACTTAATACTCTGAATAATTCCCAGAGGGTGTAAGGCTCTGGTTTAATCATGAATTAAACAAAGGTCCACAACCAGCAAGAATGATCTGTATGTTTAATCATGGAGAGCTCTGCCGCCAAAAAACACATATACAGCTTTTATACCCCTTGACACACAAAGGCATTTTGCTCCGCCCACCTTTAGGAGGCCTTTAACAAGTTTCTCAGTCCCCTTCACCCTGGAATGTTTGTCTCAGCAGTTTCTAACTCACCCCCTCTGTTAGTGGCTTTATAATGATAACCCTAACACAGTTCACACAGTCATCATCAGTATTGAAGTTAACAATTTTAGTCATAATCATAATTCCTCTATCAACATTCCATGAGACTTTTGAAGAAAACATGCAGGGCTTGACATTAACTTGTTTATCCACTTGTCCATCAGACAAGGAGGTGACGGAAAATGTTGTTGTGTTGTTTGATGCATGAAACCACTTTACAAAATAAAATGCATTATTATTCCCATACCATTATTACAGAGAATAGAACAATTATGCTACCATATGCCTATTGGCTACTTAGCTTATTCAAGCCTGCCTCAAAATACAACACTGCCCCTTTAAGACAAAAAAAAGCTCTTTACTTGACTCGCTTTTCAATGATGTCTAGAAATGTACAAGTTTTGTGCTCTTGTCGGAAGGAATCCCTCCCCTATTGCTGACTACAAAATTATCTATAACTGGGCTAATAACTCACTAACTAGCAAAGGACATGAACATGAGGCTACATGCAGCTCTTGCTTTGATCTCAAAACAAGCGCATCTACTCACGACCACTCATGCTGTAAACACAGTTCAGTTCAAAGTAAATAGCACAGATCCTATTTGCAGACACAGTGCATTTGGGAAGTATTCAGACCCCTTCCCTTTTTCCACATTTTGTTACGTTACAGCCTTATTCTAAAATTGATTAAATTCAGTTTTTTCCTCATCAATCTACACACAATAACCCATAATGACAAAGTGAAAACAGGCTTTTATTGAAAATAAAAAACAGAAATACATTATTTACATATGTATTCAGACCACAGGAGGTTGGTGGCACCTTAATTGGGGAGGACAGGCTTGTGGAAATGGCTGGAGTGGAATTGGTGGAATGGCATCAAATATATCAAACACATGGTTTGATGCCATTCCATTGGCTCCGTTCCAGATATTATTATGAGCCGTTGTCCCCTCGGTAGCCTTCACTGATTCAAACCCTTTGCTATGAGACTTGAAATTGAGCTCAGGTGCATCCTGTTTCCATTGATCATCCTTGAGATGTTTCTACAACTTGATTGGAGTCCACCTGTGGTAAATTCAATTGATTGGACATGATTTGGAAAAGCACACACCTGTCTATATAAGGTCCCACAGTTGACAGTGCATGTCACAGCAAAAACCAAGCCATGAGGTGGAAGGAATTGTCCGTAGAGCTCCAAGACAGGATTGTGTCAAGGCACAGATCTGGGGAATGGTACCAAAAACTTTCTGCAGCATTGAAGGTCCACAAGAACACAGTAGCCTCCATCATTCTTAAATGGAAGAAGTTTGGAACCACTAAGACTCTTCCTAGAGCTGGCCGCCCGGCCAAACTGAGCAGTCAGGGGAGAAGGGCCTTGGTCAGGGAGGTGACCAAGAACCCGATGGTCACCCTGAGAGAGCTCCAGAGTTCCTCTGTGGAGATGGGAGAACCTTCCAGAAGGACAACCATCTCTGCAGCACTCCACCAATCAGGCCTTTATGGTAGTGGCCAGACGGAAGCCACTCCTCAGTAAAATACACATTACAGCCCGCTTGGAGTTTGCCAAAAGGCACCTAAAGACTCTCAGACCATGAGAAACAAGATTCTCTGGTCTGATGAAACCAAGATTGAACTCTTTGGCCTGAATGCCAAGCGTCACGTCTGGAGGAAACCTGGCACCATCCCTACGGTGAAGCATGGTGGTGGCAGCATCAGGCTGTGGGGATGTTTGTCAGCGGCAGGGACTGGGAAACTAGTCAGGATCGAGGGAAAGATGAACGGAGCAAAGTACAGAGAGATACTTAATGAAAACCTGCTCCAGAGCACTCAGGACCTCAGACTGGGGCGAAGGTTCACCTTCCAACAGGACAACGACCTTAAGCACTCAGCCAAGACAACACAGGAGTGGCTTCGGGACAAGTCTCTGAATGTCCTTGAGTGGCCCAGCCAGAGCCCGTACTTGAACCCGATCGAACATATCTGGAGAGACCTTGAAAATAGCTGTACAGCGACACTCCCCATCCAACCTGACAGAGCTTGAGAGGATCTGCAGAGAAGAACAGGAGAAACACCCCAAATACAGGTGTGCCAAGCTTGTAGTATCATACCAAGAAGACTCAAGGCTGTAATTGCTGCCAAAGATGCTTCAACAATGTACTGAGTAAAGGGACTGAATACTTGTGTTTTTTTGCAAAACAATCTAAATACCTGTTTTTGCTTTGTCATTATGGGGTATTTTGTGCAGATTGATGGGGGGGGGGCAAACAATTTAATCAATTTTAGAATAAGGCTGTAATATAACAAAATATTGAACAATTAAAGGGTTCTGAATACTTTCGGAATGCACTGTAGGCCTACTGCAGCTCTGATTGATTATGCAGCACCAGTCTGGTCTGTGTAGAGTATGGGGGCTGACTCATACATTTACATTTACATTTATGTCATTTAGCAGACGCTCTTATCCAGAGCGACTTACAAATAGGTGCATTCACCTTATAGCCAGTGGGATAACCACTTTACAATATGTTTTTTTTTCTTTGGGGTGGGGTAAGGGGGGGTAGAAGGATAACTTTATACTATTCCAGGTATTCCTTAAAGAGGTGGGGTTTCAAGTGTCTCCGGAAGGTGGTGAGTGACTCCGCTGTCCTGGCGTCGTGAGGGAGCTTGTTCCACCATTGGGGTGCCAGAGCAGCGAACAGTTTTGACTGGGCTGAGCGGGAACTGTGCTTCCGCAGAGGTAGGGGGGCCAGCAGGCCAGAGGTGGATGAACGCAATGCCCGTTCATCCACCTCTGGCCTGCTGGGGGGGGGAGGGCGAGGAGGATTCAGCAGGGAGGAGAAGGTGGCAAAGAGCTTCCTAGGGTTAGAGGCAGATGCTTGGAATTTAGAGTGGAGAAAACGTAGAGAGGAGGGAGTGAAAAGATGCCAGGTCCGCAGGGAGTCTAGTTTTCCTCCATTTCCGCTCGGCTGCCCGGAGCCCTGTTCTGTGAGCTCGCAATGAGTTGTCAAGCCACGGAGCAGGAGGGGAGGACTGAGCCGCCCGGGAGGATAGGGGACATAGAGAGTCAAAGGATGCAGAAAGGGAGGAGAGGAGGGTTGAGGAGGCAGAATCAGGAGATTGGAGGGAGAAGGATTGAGCAGAGGGAAGAGATGATAGGATGGAAGAGGAGAGAGTAGCGGGAGAGAGAGAGCGAAGGTAGCGACGGCGCATTACCATCTGAGTAGGGGCAGAGTGAGTAGTGTTGGAGGAGAGCGAGAGAGAAAAGGATACAAAGTAGTGGTCGGAGACATGGAGGGGAGTTGCAGTGAGATTAGTAGAAGAACAGCATCTAGTAAAGATGAGGTCAAGCGTATTGCCTGCCTTGTGAGTAGGGGGGGACGGTGAGAGGGTGAGGTCAAAAGAGGAGAGGAGTGGAAAGAAGGAGGCAGAGAGAAATGAGTCAAAGGTAGACGTAGGGAGGTTAAAGTCACCCAGAACTGTGAGGGGTGAGCCATCCTCACGAAAGGGACTTATCAAGGCGTCAAGCTCATTGATGAACTCTCCAAGGGAACCTGGAGGGCGATAAATGACAAGGATGTTAAGCTTGAATGGGCTAGTGACTGTGACAGCATGGAATTCAAATGAGGAGATAGACAGATGGGTCAGGGGAAAAAGAGAGAATGTCTACTTGGGAGAGATGAGGATTCCTGTGCCACCACCCCGCTGACCAGATGCTCTCGGTATGCGAGAACACATGGTCAGATGAGGAGAGAGCAGTGGGAGTAGCAGTGTTTTCAGTGGTAATCCATGTTTCCGTCAGCGCCAAGAAGTCGAGGGACTGGAGGTTAGCATAGGCTGAGATGGACTCTGCCTTGTTGGCCACAGAACGGCAGTTCCAGAGGCTGCCGGAGACCTGGAACTCCACGTGGGTCGTGCGTGCAGGGACCACCAGGTTAGAGAGGTAGCAGCCACGCGGTGTGAGGCGTTTGTAAAGCCTGTGCGGAGAGGAGAGTACAGGGATAGACAGAGGCATAGTTGACAGGCTACAGAAAATGGCTACAATGATGCAAAGGAGATCGGAATGAAATGAAATAAACATCTGGGAAAGCGAGAGAGCGGGCCACCCTCACTTACGTTTCACTGAAACACCCAAATATAACTCTCCCAACTTCCACCTCAGAAACTATAATTGTTGTAAACTACAGCGGTTCAATGTTTTCTAGGAATAGACTAACTTAGTTTATTCAGCTAGCTACAGTGAGGGAAAAACGTATTTGATCCCCTGCTGATTTTGTACGTTTACCCACTGATAAAGAAATGATCAGTCTATAATTTTAATGGTAGGTTTATTTGAACAGTGAGAGACAGAATAACAACAAATAAAACCAGAAAAACGCATGTCAAAAATTGATTCGCATTTTAATGAGGGAAATAAGTATTTGACCCCCTCTCATTCAGAAAGATTTCTGGCTCCCAGGTGTCTTTTATACAGGTAACGAGCTGAGATTAGGAGCACACTCTTAAAGGGAGTGCTCCTAATCTCAGCTTGTTACCTGTATAAAAGACACCTGTCCACAGAAGCAATCAATCAATCAGATTCCAAACTCTCCACCATGGCCAAGACCAAAGAGCTCTCCAAGGATGTCAGGGACAAGATTGTAGACCTACACAAGGCTGGAATGGGCTACAAGACCATCGCCAAGCAGCTTGGTGAGAAGGTGACAACAGTTGGTGCGATTATTCGCAAATGGAAGAAACACAAAAGAACTGTCAATCTCCCTCGGCCTGGGGCTCCATGCAAGATCTCACCTTGTGGAGTTGCAATGATCATGAGAATGGTGAGGAATCAGCCCAGAGGATCTTGTCAATGATCTCAAGGCAGCTGGGACCATAGTCACCAAGAAAACAATTGGTAACACACTACGCCGTGAAGGACTGAAATCCTGCAGCGCCCGCAAGGTCCCCCTGCTCAAGAAAGCACATACAGGTAAAAGTCAGTAAATTAGAATATTTTGAAAAACTTGATTTATTTCAGTAATTGCATTCAAAAGGTGTAACTTGTACATTATATTTATTCATTGCACACAGACTGATGCATTCAAATGTTTATTTCATTTAATTTTGATGATTTGAAGTGGCAACAAATGAAAATCCAAAATTCCGTGTGTCACAAAATTAGAATATTACTTAAGGCTAATACAAAAAAGGGATTTTTTAGAAATGTTGGCCAACTGAAAAGTATGAAAATGAAAAATATGAGCATGTACAATACTCAATACTTGGTTGGAGCTCCTTTTGCCTCAATTACTGCATTAATGCGGCGTGGCATGGAGTCGATGAGTTTCTGGCACTGCTCAGGTGTTATGAGAGCCCAGGTTGCTCTGATAGTGGCCTTCAACTCTTCTGCGTTGTTGGGTCTGGCATTCTGCATCTTCCTTTTCACAATACCCCACAGATTTTCTATGGGGCTAAGGTCAGGGGAGTTGGCTGGCCAATTTAGAACAGAAATACCATGGTCCGTAAACCAGGCACGGGTAGATTTTGCGCTGTGTGCAGGCGCCAAGTCCTGTTGGAACCTGAAATCTCCATCTCCATAGAGCAGGTCAGCAGCAGGAAGCATGAAGTGCTCTAAAACTTGCTGGTAGACGGCTGCGTTGACCCTTGATCTCAGGAAACAGAGTGGACCGACACCAGCAGATGACATGGCACCCCAAACCATCACTGATGGTGGAAACTTTACACTAGACTTCAGGCAACGTGGATCCTGTGCCTCTCCTGTCTTCCTCCAGACTCTGGGACCTCGATTTCCAAAGGAAATGCAAAATTTGCTTTCGTCAGAAAACATGACTTTAGACCACTCAGCAGCAGTCCAGCTCTTTTTTTCCTTAGCCCAGGTGAGACGCTTTTCGCGCTGTTTCTTGGTCAACAGTGGCTTGACACGAGGTATGCGGCAGTTGAAACCCATGTCTTTCAAGCGTCTCTTGGTGGTGGATCTTGAAGCCCTGACTCCAGCAGCTGTCCACTCCTTGTGAATCTCCCCCACATTTTTGAATGGGTTTTTTTTCACAATCTTGACTAGGGCGCGGTGATCCCTATCGCTTGTACACTTTTTCTGACCACAGTTTTTCCTTCCCTTTGCCTCTCTATTAATGTGTTTGGACACAGAGCTCTGAGAACAGCCAGCCTCTTCTGCAATAACCTTTTGTGTCTTTCCCTCCTTGTGCAATGTGTCGATGGTCGCCTTTTGGACAGCTGTCAAATCTGAAGTCTTCCCCATGTTTGTGTAGGCTTCAGAACTGGACTGAGAGACCATTTAAAGCCCTTTGCAGGTGTTTTGAGTTAATCAGCTGATTATTTTGTGGCACCAGGTGTCTTCAAAATGTAACCCTTACACAATATTCTAATTTTGTGACACACGGAATTTTGGATTTTCATTTGTTGCCACTTCAAATCATCAAAATTAAATGAAATAAACATTTGAATGCATCTGTCACGATCGTCTGAAGCAGGAGACCAATGCGCAGCGTTGTGAGTGAACATGATGACTTTATTTATAAAAGCAACCACGAAAAAACAACAAAAGACGATACGTGAAGTTCTCTATGACACCGACTGAACATAGCACAAGGAAACAAAAACCCACAAACACAAGGAGAAAACACACAGAATATATATGGCTCCCAATCAGAGATAACGAGCCGACAGCTGACACTCGTTACCTCCGATTGGGAGTCATTAACCAATCACCAAAAACACAAACAAATGAAACTCACCCAACCCAACCCCACCAAATGAAATACACCCTGGCTCTAACACACAGTCCCGGAGCCAGAGTGTGACAGTACCCCCCCCCAAAGGCGCGGACTCCGACCGCGCCTAACCCAAAAATGGGGAGGGCTGGGTGGGTGTTACTCCACGGAGGCGGCTCTGGCGCTGGTCGTGATCCCCACCCCACCATAGTCATTACCCACTTAATTAGCCTCCTACACATTACCACCCCCCAACTACACCCCACTGGGTTAAGGGGCGGCACCGGACTAAGGGGCAGCACCGGACTACGGGGCAGTACCGGACTACGGGGCAGTACCGGACTAAGGGGCAGTACCGGACTAAGGGGCAGTACCGGACTAAGGGACAGCACCAGGATAAGGAGCAACACCGAGCTAAGGGGCAGCACCGGACTAAGGGGCAGCACCGGGCTAAGGGACAGCACCGGGCTAAGGGACAGTACCTGCCTAGCTGGCGGATCCTGGCTGGCTGGCTCAGGCGGATCCTGGCTGGACGGCTCTGGCGGATCCTGGCTGGCGGAAGGCTCTGGCTGATCCTGTCTGGCAGAAGGCTCTGGCTGATCCTGTCTGGCAGAAGGCTCTGGCTGATCCTGTCTGGCAGAAGGCTCTGGCTGATCCTGTCTGGCAGAAGGCTCTGGCTGATCCTGTCTGGCAGAAGGCTCTGGCTGATCCTGTCTGGCAGAAGGCTCTGGCTGATCCTGTCTGGCAGAAGGCTCTGGCTGATCCTGTCTGGCAGAAGGCTCTGGCTGATCCTGTCTGGCGGAAGGCTCTGGCTGATCCTGTCTGGCGGAAGGCTCTGGCTGATCCTGTCTGGCGGAAGGCTCTGGCTGATCCTGTCTGGCGGAAGGCTCTGGCTGCTCCTGTCTGGCAGAGAGCTCTAGCGGCTCCGGTCTGGCGGACGGCTCTGAAGGCTCATGGCAGACGGGCGGCTTTGCAGGCTCAGTACAGACGGGCAGTTCCTGCGGCGCTTGGCAGACGGACAGTTCAGACGGCGTTGGGCAGACGGGCAGTTCAGGCGCCGTTGGGCAGACGGGCAGTTCAGACGGCGTTGGGCAGACGGACAGTTCAGGCCCCGTTGGGCAGACGGACAGTTCAGACGGCGTTGGGCAGACGGCAGACTCTGGCCGTCTGAGGCGCATCGTAGGCCTGGTGCGTGGTGCCGGAACAGGAGGTACCGGGCTGAGGACACGCATCTCAGGGCTAGTGCGGGGAGAAGCAACAGGGCATGCTGGACCCTGGGGACGCACCATAGGCCTGATGCGTGGTGCCGGAACTGGAGGTACCGGGCTGAGGACACGCATCTCAGGTCTAGTGCGGGGAGTCGGAACAGGGCATGCTGGACCCTGGGGACTCCCATAACGCCTAGTGCGGGGAGCCGGAACAGGGCATGCTGGACCCTGGGGACTCACCTCACGCCTAGTGCAGAGAGCAGGAACAGGCCGGGCTGGGCTGGCGACGCGCACCGTATCCCTGGTGCGAGTGGCCGGAACAGGCCGGGCCGGGCTGGCGAAGCGCACCGTATCCCTGGTGCGTGGAGTAGGAACAGGCCGGGCTGGGCTGGCGACGCGCACCGTACACTTGGTGCGGATGGCAGGAACAGGCCGAACCGGGCTGGCGACGCGCACCGTACACTTAGTGCGAGGGACCGGAACAGGCCGGGCTGGGCTGGCGACGCGCACCGTACACTTAGTGCGAGGGGCCGGAACAGGCCGTACCGTACGGGGAACACACACTACTGGCTTCAACCGAGGATCAGGAACGGGCCGGACCGGACTGGCAACACACATCAGTCCTTCACGCCGTGCCACACACACTTCCCTCCTTCTACTCGCCAATAGCCCCCTTGACCTGGTAGCCTCCTGAATCCGTCCCTTCTCTGCCTCCGTCAGCCCCCTTAACCTGGCAGCCTTCTGACTCTGCCTTGTGGCAGCCTCCTGCTGCTCAGTCGCCCAAGCCATGTGCCCCCCCCAAAAAATTTCTTGGGGTTGCCTCTCGTCCTTCCGACGTTGGCTCTGCCGACGCCGTTGCTCCTCTCTCCGTCGCCTCTCCTCTGTCTCGCTCCATGGACGGCGATCCATGCCATCCAGGATTTCTTCCCACGTCCAGGACCCTTTACCGTCCAAAAGCTCTTCCCATGTCCAGACCCTCGGCTCCTGGACACGCTGCTTGGTCCTTTGATGGTGGGTTTTTCTGTCACGATCGTCTGAAGCAGGAGACCAATGCGCAGCGTTGTGAGTGAACATGATGACTTTATTTATAAAAGCAACCACGAAAAAACAACAAAAGACGATACGTGAAGTTCTCTATGACACCGACTGAACATAGCACAAGGAAACAAAAACCCACAAACACAAGGAGAAAACACACAGAATATATATGGCTCCCAATCAGAGATAACGAGCCGACAGCTGACACTCGTTACCTCCGATTGGGAGTCATTAACCAATCACCAAAAACACAAACAAATGAAACTCACCCAACCCAACCCCACCAAATGAAATACACCCTGGCTCTAACACACAGTCCCGGAGCCAGAGTGTGACAGCATCAGTCTGTGTGCAATGAATAAATATAATGTACAAGTTACACCTTTTGAATGCAATTACTGAAATAAATCAAGTTTTTCAAAATATTCTAATTTACTGACTTTTACCTGTATACAGGCCTGTCTGAAGTTTGCCAATGAACATCTGAATGATTCAGAGGAGAACTGGGTGAAAGTGTTGTGGTCAGATGAGACCAAAATCGAGCTCTTTGGCATCAACTCAACTCGCCGTGTTTGGAGGAGGAGGAATGCTGACTATGACCCCAAGAACACCATTCCCACCGTCAAACATGGAGGTGGAAACATTATGCTTTGGGGGTGTTTTTCTGCTAAGGGGACAACTTCACCGCATCAAAGGGACGATGGACGGGGCCATGTACCGTCAAATCTTGGGTGAGAACCTCCTTCCCTCAGCCAGGGCATTGAAAATGGGTCGTGGATGGGTATTCCAGTATGACAATGACCCAAAACACATGGCCAAGGCAACAAAGGAGTGGCTCAAGAAGAAGCACATTAAGGTCCTGGAGTGGCCTAGCCAGTCTCCAGACCTTAATCCCATAGAAAATATGTGGAGGGAGCTGAAGGTTCGAGTTGCCAAACGTCAGCCTCGAAACCTTAATGACTTGGAGAAGATCTGCAAAGAGGAGTGGGACAAAATCCCTCCTGAGATGTGTGCAAACATGGTGGCCAACTACAAGAAACGTCTGACCTCTGTGATTGCCAACAAGGGTTTTGCCACCATGTACTAAGTCATGTTTTGCAGAGGGGTCAAATACTTATTTCCCTTATTAAAATGCAAATCAATTTATAACATTTTTTACATGCGTTTTTCTGGATTTTGTTGTTGTTATTCTGTCTCTCACTGTTCAAATAAACCTACCATTAAAATTATAGACTGATCATTTCTTTTTCAGTGGGCAAACGTACAAAATCAGCAGGGGATGAAATACTTTTTTCCCTCACTGTAACTTCATGCGTGTCAATGCAATAGAATCCTACTCTGATGCGTTCTGCCTACAACTAAATCTCTTGCATAGTTAGTTTTGCATACTAAGTCTTGCATAGTTTGTTTTGTTTCAGTATGTTGCATTGAAAGTGGCTAATATTGCGTTGATTCGGTCACAATTGCCACAGTAAAGGGAAACATTGATAGTGTTAACTATTTTATTTTTTCATCTTTATTTAACCAGGTAAGCCAGTTGAGAACAATTTCTCATTTACAACTGCGACCTGGCCAAGATAAAGCAAAGCAGTGCGATAAAAACAAGAACACAGAGTTACATATGGGGTAAAACAAAACATAAAGTCAAAAATACAACAGAAAATATATATATACAGTGTGTGCAAATGTAGCAAGTTATGGAGGTAAGGCAATAAATAGGCCATAGTGCAAAATAATTACAATTAGTATTAACACTGGAATGATAGATGTGCAAGAGATGATGTGCAAATAGAGATACTGGGGTGCAAATGAGCAAAATAAATAACAATATGGGGATGAGGTAGTTTGGTGGGCTAATTTCAGATGGGCTGTGTACAGGTGCAGTAATTGGTAAGGTGCTCTGACAACTGATGCTTAAAGTTAGTGAGGGAGATGAGTCTCCTGCTTCAGAGATTTTTGCAATTCGTTCCAGTCATTGGCAGCAGAGAACTGGAAGGAATGGCGGCCAAAGGAGGTGTTGGAGCGCATACTATGGGTGGGTGTTGCTATGGTGACCAATGAGCTAAGATAAGGCATTGATTTGCCTAGCAGTGATTTATAGATGGCCTGGAGCCAGTGGGTTTGGCGACGAATATGTAGTGAGGATCAGCCAACAAGAGCGTACAGGTCACAGTGGTGGGTAGTATATGGGGCTTTGGTGACAAAACGGATGGCACTGTGATAGAGTGTTGGAGGCTATTTTGTAAATGACATTGCCGAAGTCAAGGATCGGTAGGATAGTCAGTTTTACGAGGGCATGTTTAGCAGCATGAGTGAAGGAGGCTTTGTTGCGAAATAGGAAGCCGATTCTAAATTTAACTTTGGATTGGAGATGCTTAATGTGAGTCTGGAAGGAGAGTTTACAGTCTAACCAGAGACCTAGGTATTTGAAGTTGTCCACATACTCTAGGTCAGACCCGTCGAGAGTAGTGATTCTAGTCGGGTGAGCGGGTGCCAGCAGCGTTCGATTGAAGAGCATGCATTTAGTTTTACTAGTGTTTAAGAGCAGTTGGAGGCTACTAAAAGAGTGTTGTATGGCATTGAAGCTCGTTTGGAGGTTTGTTAACACAGTGTCCAATGAAGGGCCAGATGTATACAAAATGGTGTCGTCTGCGTAGAGGTGGATCTGATAGTCACCAGCAGCAAGAGCGACATCATTGATATACACGGAGAAAAGAGTCGGCCCAAGAATTGAACCCTGTGGCACCCCCATAGAGACTGCCATAGGTCCAGACAACAGGTCCTCCAATTTGACACATTTAGCTCTATCTGAAAAGTAGTTGGTGAACCAGTCAAGGCAGTCATTTGAGAAACCAAGGCTATTTAGTCTGCCAATAAGAATGCGATGGTTGACAGAGTCGAAAGCCTTGGCCAGGTCGATGAAGACGGCTGCACAGTACTGTCTATTATCGATCGCGGTTATAATATCATTTAGGACCTTGAGCGTGGCTGAGGTGCACCCATGACCAGCTCGGAAACCGGATTGCATAGCGGAGAAGGTATGGTGGGATTCAAAATGGTCTGTGATCTGTTTGTTAACTTGGCTTTCAAAAACTTTCGAAAGGCAGGGCAGGATGGATATAGGTCTGTAACAGTTTGGATCTAGAGTGTCACCCCCTTTGAAGAGGGGGATGACCGCGGCAGCTTTCCAATCTCTGGGGATCTCAGACGTTCCGAAAGAGAGGTTGAACAGGCTAGTAATAGGGGTTGCGACAATTTTAGAAAGAAAGGGTCCAGATTATCTAGCCCAGATGATTTGTAGGGGTCCAGATTTTGCAGCTCTTTCAGAACATCAGCTGTCTGAATTTGTGTGAAGGAGAAGCGAGGGGGGGCATGGGCAAGTTGCAGCGGAGGGTGCAGAGCTGGTGGCCGGGGTAGTGGTAGCCAGGTGGAAAGTATGGCCAGCCATAGCAAAATGCTTGTTGAAATTCTCGATTATTGTAGATTTATTAGTGGTGATAGTGTTTCCTAGCCTCAGTGCAGTGGGCAGCTGGGAGGAGGTGCTCTTATTCTCCATGGACTTTACAGTGTCCCAAAACTTTTTGGAGTTACAGGATGCACATTTCTGTTTGAAAAAGCTAGCCTTTGCTTTCCTAACTGCTTGTGTATATTGGTTCCTAACTTCCCTGAAAAGTTGCATATCGCGGGGGCTATTCGATGCTAATGCAGTACGCCACAGGATGTTTTTGTGCTGGTCAAGGGCAGTCAAGTCTGAGGAGAACCAGGGGCTATATCTGTTCTTAGTTCTATATTTTTTGAATGGGGCATGTTTATTTAAGATTGAGAGGAAATTACTTTTAAAGAACAACCAGGCATACTCTACTGACGGAATGAGATCGATATCCATCCAGGATACCTGGGCCAGGTCAATTAGGAAGGCCTGCTTGCTAAAGTGTTTTAGGGAGCATTTGACAGTGATGAGGGGTGGTCGTTTGACCGCGGACCCATTACGGACGCAGGCAATAAGGCAGTGATCGCTGAGATCCTGGTTGAAGACAGCGGAGGTGTATTTTGAGGGTAAGTTAGTCAGGATGATATCTATGAGGGTGCCCATGCTTACGGATTTAGGGTTGTACCTGGTAGGTTCGTTGATCATTTGTGTGAGATTGAGGGCATCTAGTTTGGATTGTAGGATGGCCGGGGTGTTAAGCATATCCCAATTTAGGTCACCAAGCAGTACGAACTCTGAGGATAAATGGGGGGCAATCAATTCACATATGGTGTCCAGAGCACAGCTGGGGGCTGAGGGGGGTCTGTAGCAAGCGGCAACAGTGAGAGACTTATTTCTGGAAAGGTCGATTTTTAGAAGTAGAAGCTCAAACTGTTTGGGCACAGACCTGGATAGTATGATAGAGCTCTGCAGGCTATCTCTACAGTAGATTGCAACTCCACCCCCTTTGGCAGTTCTATCTAGACGGAAAATGTTGTAGTTGGGGATGGCAATTTCAGAATTTTTGGTGGCCTTCCTAAGCCAGGATTCAGACACTGCTAGAACATCAGGGTTGGCGGAGTGTGCTAATGCAGTGAAAAACTCAAACTTAGGAAGGACGCTTCTGATGTTAACGTGCAGAATACCAAGGCTTTTACGGTTACAGAAATCAACAAATGATAGCTCCTGGGGATAAGGAGTGATACTGGGGGCTGCAGGGCCTGGGTTAGCCTCTACATCACCAGAGGAACAGAGGAGGAGTAGAATAAGGATACGGCTAAAGGCTTTAAGAACTGGTCTTCTAGTGCGTTGGGTACAGAGAATAAAGGGGGCAGATTTCGGGGCATTGTAGAAAAGATTCAGGGCATTATGTACAGACAGGGATATGGAAGGATATGAGTACAGTGGAGGTAAACCTAAGCGTTGGGTAACAATGAAAGAGATAGCATCACTGGAGGCACCGATTGAGCCGTGTATGGGGAGTGGAACAAAGGAACTATTTGAGGCAGTTTGAGAGGGACTTGGGGCTCTACAGTGAAATTGTATAATAAGAACTAACTGGAACAGCAATAGGCAAGGCATATTGACATGGGAGATAGGCATAAAGCAATCACAGGTGTTATTAGAGAGAGCTAAGACAACAACTGGTAATGGCGATAAAGTTTGGACTGAGGCTAAACAGATAAACAGGACAGGGTACCGTGTAAAAGAACAGCCCAGCAGGCATCAGCTGTGCAGCTGAGTGATCATAAGGTCCAGTGAACAGCAATATGTGAGTCCGAGAGCAGTTCGAATTGGTGCTGCAGCACAGCGAGCAGGAAGCATGGCTGTTGTTTGCGTGTGCTAGCGGGCTGGGGCTAGCAGATGGATCTTCGTGGTCGTCGCAACGGGAAGCCTGTTGAAACCACAGACGATTACGTCGGCAGACCAGTCGTGATGGATCCGTGGGGCTCCGTGTCGACTCTAGGTGGTCCCGTCCGGTTGACAGAGAGGTAGATAGCTGGGAGATGTGCCTGACTCAAGGCTAGCACAAGGCTGATTAGCCAACAACAACGTTCATTTGGTTGCAGCTAGCTAGTTACGATTATCCAGTGTTAAAGGTCCAGTGATTCAGTGATTCCGGCAGAAAATCCGATAGGTTCTGGGTCGATAACGCGCTGTGCAGACAGTGCAGACTGGCCGATAATAGTCCAGACTAGAGCTGGCTGGTAGGTAGTGCAGGCCACGGACAATGGTGAAAAACCACTAACGGTGGCTAATAGCAAGTAGCTAGTTAGCTGGTTAGCTGGCTACTCCCGTCCGGTAGACAGAGAGGTAGATAGCCGGGATATGGACCTGCTCGAGGCTAGCTCAAGGCTAACTGGTGCTTGCTTCGGGGGCATTGGTGATTAGCCTACAGCAACATCCATTCGAAATCCATTCGGTTGCGGCTAGTGTGGTGTCGAGACAACGATGCTGATATGCTGTGTAGACAAGAAATCCGCGGACACCGTACTTGATTATAAAGGTTTATTATATCAAAGGTTCCAGCGTCAATTTACAGATTTCTGCAGAAATCCGGAGAACAACTAACCCAATCTAAAAATTATTATTCTCCCCGTCCTTTGTTCAAACATGGTATTTATCCTATGTAACATAATATGGGTGTTTTGAATAGACCAATCCCTGGCTTCCACATATCCAAGTCTCCTCTGTTTCAGGGGGCCCCTATAGTATCCGTTCATACAATACTCTAAAGCATGCTTACGTCGCTCCTTTTTTCCTTTATATTCCTTCCTAAATTTCTGCTACCTTGAGTTGCAGATATTCAATGAGAGGCTACATCGGACATATACTTCGTCAACTATATTCTGAGAGGTAACATGCAATTGAATATATATTGTACAATCTCACAGTTCCCAGAACTGACCCGAAAGTCAACCTAGTGACTTTCCTAGGATTTGCGGCCCATCTTAATGATCGCCTCGTTTGAGGGCTTCCGTAGATCAGCGACGTCCTAACAGTATACTTTTTTCCTTATTTCCTTGTCTTATTCCTTCATTCTATTCCTGGACACTCTTTTAATTTTATTCAAGCCAAATATCCCTGTGCCCAGTGTTATCAATTCCTATAGACACTCCCCCCTGTTTGCGTTGTTTTCAAATTTATTTTAAATTTAGAACGGATTGTCATCCCACAGCAAATAACAGCAAGGCGCTCACACAAGTTCTTTAACGGTACATCCCCTCAACGCACACACACAGCCACACTAACTGACCAGCGCCCAAAGTTGTGAGAAAGCTCACCTTATCTGTCGGCCTCTTTAGCGTGAGTCAGCTCGCGGCCCATAATGAAACGCTGAACAGACGCAACACGTCCCAAAAATCCTTGTCGCCAATTAATGTGGTGTCGAGACAACGATGCTGATAGAAAGTTGACCGAAGTTCAATCTCCTGCTTCTCTCCTGGGCTGATATTTATTCTGTGCGGCAGTCCTGGGAGCTGCGAAGCAGTCTTGGGCTACTGCTTGCCTGCGCATGAACGCAGCTTAGAGGGAACATTGCTGGGGCCCATCAAAACAGCAACGCAACGGAGGCCGTGTTACCAGTATGATAGCCAGGATAGAAGCACCTTGGAAGGGATGTAGTTTCCAGTACAGGCCGGTGGAAGCTGGGAGGGAGGCAAGTGCTACACCGGGCGCGGGAGAGTCCAAAAGAGTAAATCCAAGTGGAGTTCAAGTTTGGCAGTAGTCCAAAAATATCCAAGGCACAATGTCAGGTGGAAGGATGAAAGCAGCAGTAGTCAGCCGTCTGATAATGCCCCAGTGCAAGTACGTTTCAAGAGTTTCAGCAAACCTGTTTTGTATGCCTCCTAAAAAACTCTGTATGCAATATTTCCATATTGTCTAATGTGTTCACAGCCAGATGAAACAAAGGTAAATGGAGACAAAAATCCACAAAAAGCTTTTCAGCTACAAACACTGATCAGACAAAAAAAAGACATGCTTGCCGCCATTTACTGACCCCTCAAACACACACACACACTCTCACACACGCACGCATGCCCGTACGCACTGTTAAACTTAACTGTTAAACACTTTATGAATGATGAATTTGTAAGAAGAGTTGTATTGTACAGATATAATTTATTTGTCCTGTAATATGTTAATGAAGGATGGTCTCCTACTGTTCCCCAATTATAGAAGACTTACCATATCATAAATATTTAACTGACCTCTCCTTTAACCAAAAAAAGAGAAAGAATAGCCTGGTAGAGTAGAATAGAATAATCCAGAGAGAGCACTCTTAGCCCTGTTCTCTCTGAGGCAGCAAGGAGGGAGCTAAACTTTCCAGAGCACCAGCGTTTCCCACTACTAGGAGGGCACAAATCCCCACCGGCACCTCACCCACGGGGGACTCAGGGGGGAGGCGGGGGAGTCAGGAGTTGTGAAGGACAATTGACAAACCTGTGAAAATTTAATCAGGCCCATGAATTAATCAATAAGAGGAGAAGTGTAAATGAAGCTCCTAAACGCAGGCCTGAGGGAGGCCCAATCAGCCCAATGCCCCTGTGCTGCACCGCACCTTGCCGCTTCAATACGGCACTTCCTGAATTAATAATTTCTTGAAGGTCCGGGGCCGATGATCTCAAGGCCGAGCTGGAGAACATGGGAGAAGCTCAGCTGACGGTCTGAATATTTACAGTGTGAAAACAGATCACTTAGCATATTCACCCAGCCAGCCACGCATCATTGCCCATCATTCCTGTGCTGCCTGCTGCATTTCTTATGGGAGCCAATTTAGGGGAGAGTGCCTGCATGTCAATGTCATGTAATTAAGCGTAATAAACAGCTAATTTTGATTGCTCTGTACAGGAGAGTGCTGAGGCTTAATTGTTAGGTTCCTGGCTCCCTGGAAGAGGAGGAGGAGAAGGAGGAGGAGGAGGAGGGGGAGGAGGAGGAGGAGGTGTGTGTGTGTGGTGAATGAAATAATCGAATTAAATACTTTTTTCTTTACATAGTTGAATGTGCTGACAACAAAATCACACAAAAATGATCAATGGAAATCAAATTTATCAACCCATGGAGGTCTGGATTTGGAGTCACCCTCAAAATTAAAGTGGAAAACCACACTACAGGCTGATCCAACTTTGATGTAATGTCCTTAAAACAAGTCAAAATGAGGCTCAGTAGCCTGTATGACCTCCCTACAACGCCTGGGCATGCTCCTGATGAGGTGGCGGATGGTCTCCTGAGGGATCTCCTCCCAGACCTGGACTAAAGCATCCGCCAACTCCTGGACAGTCTGTGGTGCAATGTGGCGTTGGTGGATGGAGCGAGACATGATGTCCCAGATGTGCTCAATTGGATTCAGGTCTGGGGAACGGGCGGGCCAGTTCATAGCATCAATGCCTTCCTCTTGCAGGAACTGCTGACACACTCCAGCCACATGAGGTCTAGCATTGTCTTGCATTAGGAGGAACGCAGGGCCAACCGCACCAGCATATGGTCTCACAAGGGGTCTGAGGATCTCATCTCGGTACCTAATGGCAGTCAGGCTACCTCTGGCGAGCACATGGAGGGCTGTGCGGCCCCCCAAAGAAATGCCACCCCACACCATGACTGACCCACCGCCAAACCTTGTCATGCTGGAGGATGTTGCAGGCAGCAGAACGTTCTCCACGGCGTCTCCAGACTCTGTCACGTCTGTCACGTGCTCAGTGTGAACCTGCTTTCATCTGTGAAGAGCACAGGGCGCCAGTGGCGAATTTGCCAATCTTGGTGTTCTATGGCAAATACCAAACGTCCTGCACGGTGTTTGGCTGTGAGCACAACCCCCACCTGTGGACGTCGGGCCCTCATACCACCCTCATGGAGTCTGTTTCTGACCGTTTGAGCAGACACATGCACATTTGTGGCCTGCTGGAGGTCATTTTGCAGGGCTCTGGCAGTGCTCCTCCTGCTCCTCCTTGCACAAAGGCGGAGGTAGCAGTCCTGCTGCTGGGTTGTTGCCCTCCTACGGCCTCCTCCACGTCTCCTGATGTACTGGCCTGTCTCCTGGTAGCGTCTCCATGCTCTGGACACTACGCTGACAGACACAGCAAACCTTCTTGCCACAGCTCGCATTGATGTGCCATCCTGGATGAGCTGCACTACCTGAGCCACTTGTGTGGGTTGTAGACTCCGTCTCATGCTACCACTAGAGTGAAAGCACCGCCAGCATTCAAAAGTGACCAAAACATCAGCCAGGAAGCATAGGAACTGAGAAGTGGTCTGTGGTCACCACCTGCAAAACCAGTCCTTTATTGGGGGTGTCTTGCTAATTGCCTATAATTTCCACCTGTTGTCTATTCCATTTGCACAACAGCATGTGACATTTATTGTCAATCAGTGTTGCTTCCTAAGTGGACAGTTTGATTTCACAGAAGTGTGATTGACTTGGATTTGCATTGTGTTGTTTAAGTGTTCCCTTTATTTTTTTGAGCAGTGTATATATATATATCTTTCCTACCATATGATTTCCTATACATTAGATTAGTTCCTATACATTACAGCGTTAGTTTGTAATTACAGTCTACATTACAATGGTTCATTCATAGACATGGAGCCATGGGAGGCTGATAGCTTCTGTCAGTAGCTCGTCAGTGGAGTGAGGTTGTCTGGTTGAATAGGCTTCATTATTATGCTGCACCATACTGTGCTGTGCTATACTGTACAGTACTATACTGTACTATACTGCACTGTCATGTACTATACTATACTGTACTGTACTGTACTATACTATACTGTACTGTACTGTACTGTACTGTACTGTACTGTACTGTACAGTACTATACTGTCCCTTAGTGTTCTGTATTTTGTTATGCTCTGTATTTTGTGTGGACCCCAGGAAGAGTAGCTTCTGCTTCTTCAGCAGCTAATAGGGATCTGAATTTTAAAAAGCATAAAACCACACTGTACTATACTGTACTGTACTATACTCTGGGGGGGTATCCAAATGTTGAATTCATTTACCTGAAAAAATCGATTACAAGTCTGAACATAGCAGTACAATCCCACAATGAACTTAAAATGTGTCTTGGAGGAAGAAGGTTACCTTCATTTCGGGTTCCTCACTCCAACACTTAGAGAGAGCAAAATTCCGTCATCTCTGTGTAATCTACATCCACACATATTTGGGTTTACTTTTCCAGGTGTGAACATGTGAAATTGAAAATGCGAAGGCAACGTGGCGTGGTAATTGGCAATGCCAGGATCGGCTAAAGCTGCTGGAACTATGCCCACATCAAATTGAAAAGCATGGTGGAGAGAGAGAGAGCGAGAGAGAGAGAGAGAGAGAGAGAGAGAGAGAGAGAGAGAGAGAGAGAGAGAGAGAGAGAGAGAGAGAGAGAGAGAGAGAGAGAGAGAGAGAGAGAGAGAGAGAGAGAGAGAGAGAGGTGTCCTGTATCTGGCAAAGCACAACTTTGCTTACCATTGGAGCGGCTGACAGAGAGACAGAGAAGGAGAGAAGTTAAAGGCCAGAGAGAGCGAATGAGAAAGACACACACAGAAGAGAGGGAGTCTTATTGCTGGCAGACCATTTACATTTTAGTTATTTAGCAGACGCTCTTATCCAGAGCGACTTACAATTCGTGCCAGTCCTTGTCTTGCCACTAGAGAGATAGAGCAAGGTTATGTGCAGGCAGCAGCATCCTGTAGCAGTAGGTTGTGCAGTAGATTTCCTGCAGCAGCAGCAGTAAGCAGTAGAGGCAGTAGAAGTAGCAGTAGCAGTAGTAGAAGCAGTAACAGCAGTAGCAGCAGTACTAGAAGTAGTAGCAGTAGTAGTAGCAGTAGCAGCGGCAGCATTAGTAAAATAGCAGCAGTAGCAGTAGAAGCAGCAGTAGTATATTAGCAGCAGTAGCAGCAGCAGTAGTAGAATAGCAGCAGTAGCAGTAGCAGCAGCAGTAGTATAATAGTAGCAGTAGCAGTAGCAGTAGTATAATAGTAGCAGTAGCAGTAGCAGTAGCAGTAGCAGTAGCAGTAGCAGCAGCAGTAATAGTAGTAGTAGCAGTAGAAGCACTAGCAGCAGTAGAAGTAGCAGTAGAAGCAGTAGCAGTAGCAGCTGTAGCATTAGTAGCATTAGCAGTAGAAGCAGGAGTAGAAGTAGCAGTAGCAGCAGTAGCAGTAGCAATACTATAATAGCAGTAGTAGTAGCAGTAGTAGTAGCAGTATCAGCAGCAGTAGAGTAGAAGTAGCAGAAGTAGTAGCAGTAGAAGAAGTAGTATTAGCAGCAGTAGCAGCAGAAGAAGTAGAAGTAGTAGAAGTAGAAGCAGCAGTAGCAGCAGTAGTAGAAGTAGTAGTAGCAGTAGCAGTAGCAGAAGTAGTAGAAGTAGTAGTAGCAGTAGCAGTAGCAGCAGTAGTAGTAGCAGAAGCAGCATTAGTAGCATTAGCAGTAGCAGCAGCAGTAGAAGTAGCAGTAGAAGAAGTAGCAGAGCAGTAGCAGAAGTAGCAGTAGCAGCAGTAGTGGTAGCAATAGAAGCAGTAGCAGTAGCAGCAGTAGAAGTAGCAGTAGTAGAAGTAGAAGCAGCAGTAGTAGTAGCAGTAGCAGAAGTAGCAGAAGCAGCAGTAGTAGTAGCAGTAGCAGCATTAGTAGCATTAGCAGTAGCAGCGCAGTATAAGTAGCAGTAGCAGCAGTAGAAGTAGCAGCAGTAGCAGAGGAGTAGTAGCAGTAGCAGCAGTAGAAGTAGCAGAAGCAGCATTAGTAGCATTAGCAGAGAGAGAGAGAGAGAGAGAGAGAGAGAGAGAGAGAGAGAGAGAGAGAGAGAGAGAGAGAGAGAGAGAGAGAGAGAGAGAGAGAGAGAGAGAGAGAGAGAGAGAGAGAGAAAGAGGAGAGGGAGGTCCTGTATCTGGCAAAGCACAACTTTGCTTATCATTGGAGCGGCTGACAGAGAGACAGAGAAGGAGAGAAGTTAAAGGCCAGAGAGAGCAAATGAGAAAGACACACACAGAAGAGAGGGAGTCTTATTGCTGGCAGACCATTTACATTTTAGTTATTTAGCAGACGCTCTTATCCAGAGCGACTTACAATTCGTGCCAGACCGGTCCTTGT